>NW_026998425.1:0-1770 GCF_035044405.1 Drosophila montana
ATACAACACATAATTACCTATTCAAAACATAATACCGTTGGGTAATAGAAGAATAGTTCCTACAAGAGGTGCCAAACGCACAAGTAGCGTTCCAGATATTAGAGAAGAAGAAGCATTAAAAATAATGTCTGTTGGTCAGGAAATACCCCCAGCTCAACCTGCCTTCTTGCATATGCAAGAAATAGTAGGTAGCTTTAACATATGGAAGCTGGGAATATGAAAGGATTAAGGGAATTTATTACGAACGTTGAGGAGATATTAATGCTAATAAGAGTAGCAGACCAAACGCCAACAGGACTAATGATACTAAGGGCAATCAGAAACAAGATTCAGGGCAAAACCTACGAAGTATTATATCAGTCGGGAACAATGTTAAACTGGGATGAAATAAAAAGTAAACTTAGTGCCAACGTTGCGGACAAGAGATCCGAACATAGTCTTATGGCAGATCTAGGCATCCTTTCACTTCAAAGTTACCCAGTAGGAATCCTGTACGAAAATAATAATCAATAATAATGGACCATAAAATTGTCTGCTTTAAAAAAACTTGCCAAATGCAAATTACGGCAAGTCAATCCAGCATACTTGCTGGATATGTGATGTGATGTGAATGTCGTGCATTGAAAATGTGCGGGTTACACTGGCTTAGTGGGGGATGCTATTGCCAAACGAAATGGTTTGCACTATAGTTGCGACTCGCGTAGGAGGATTGAGTGAAACGCGGGCTTTTATGCGTCAGACCAGGAGTGGTTTTGGTCGGTTTTCGTAAACTAAACGATCAACAAACAGACTTGGATACCCAATTTAACAGCCTAAAGCTGTTGGATGCGTCTCCAAAGCCCACTCCTTGTGATTTGCCGTGTCCTAATACCCTTAAGAATCCGACAGCAATTCAGCAGCCTTCTACGCCGATTACACAGCAGCTCATCTCGTTTGTTACCCCGGTAGCTGCGAGATGTGCTGTGGACACTGGTTCTGTCCGCTTTCGTAGAAGTTCCTTAAGGGCGACAGCAACAATTAAATTTACAGCTGCCGCTAGAAGGCTCGTCGTCCGGACTACCGGCTGCTTTAGGTACCACAGCTAATAGTGTTCCCACTGTCCTTCCTGTGGCGCCTAAGCCTCTAGTCTAGCCTCCACCGTAAAAGACATATTTTTGTTTCTATTTATTAACATTTGTTGTTAAGAGTTTTGGCCGGAACACTTAATAGTCAAAGAATATAAGGCCAAAAAGAAAAATCGGACTCCGATTTTATTACCATCTGTAAACTGTAACTGTAACTAAATTCTTCTTTCGAGCTTGCCTACCAAAATGTTAGAGGTCTTAAATCTAATTTTGTTCTCTTGCTTTTAATTTTCAAATTATCGCTTTTACTGAGACCTGGCTGAAGCCGGACATCTCAGACTCAGACATAGCACTGTTTGTTTGCTTCGCCTTCAAAGCGGTTCATTTAGAACTAGTATCTGACTTATCCACTAATACATTTTTAATGGCTTTTCAAAGGTTCGTCAGACCGTCCATTGCGACAACGCGACGAACTTCGTAGGAGCAAGTCGCCAGTTCCTGGAGTTACGAGCTCGAATCGAGGAAGAGGCGGACGCAATTCCCGAATACGCATCAAAAAGCGAATGCGAATTTGCGTTCATACCGCCAAGAGCTTTGCACTTCGGGGGTCTGCGGGAGGCAGGTGTGAAGTCTGCAAAGCACCTACTCTTACGGACGGTAGGCAGCCTGCTGCTAACGGCCGAGGAGCTACAGATGACTCTTGTCG
>NW_026998426.1:0-3145 GCF_035044405.1 Drosophila montana
TTTTTTTCAGAATTTTCCAGATTTTTTCTGAATTTTTTCTGAATTTTTAATGTTAAATCTTATTTTCTATGAATTTTTCCCTATTTTTTCCTTCTTTCAGGTACTAAATTGACGAATATTGATGAGGTTATATTTTACAGGGTATGGAGAAACGATAATAATTTTCGTTGATTAATTGTTAAAAGTAAAAAGTAAGTGTGTAATAGGAAGCGGCGGCACGCTTCAAAATAATACAAATTTACTTTAAAGGATAATGTGTTTTGCCGACGGCACGGCAAAAGTTCTAAAAATGTACTCTTTCAATATTATAATTGAATTTATATGTAATTATCAAAAGTTATTGACTATTGGTGGCGACACACCAAATATTATAATTGTTTTGTTAAATGTATGTTTTGCCGACGGCACGGCAATTTATTCGATTTATATGCTATTCGTCCAAATAGCGAACGGCACGCTGGCAAGGAGAATAGCAAAATCAAAACAAAACAAAGAATTTCCTATATATGGAGCAAGGTCAAGGCTTGAGTTGCTTGCGAGTACCAAATACAGTTAATGCTATGATGGCCGCTGAACGAGAAATTGCGCTCGTTTGTTTTGATTACTTGCCGATTTGTTTTGATTCTCGTATTCTTTTGCTTACGAGAAAATGTATAGGCAAATGGCAATTGTGTGTGTGTGTATTGTGTGCACAAGAGCAGTAGCGGCAAAATGTTGGTGGCGACACACCATAAAGCGCCGGCTCTTGATGCTTGCTATTTTTCCTGAATTGTTTTCAGTGGCAATTCCTTGCCTTTTGCATGGAACGGCAATGACGACACATTGCAATATTATTTTAAATATAATAAATACTAATTAGATTGGCGGCGACACGCCTTAGTTATTTAAGTTATTAATATTTGTTATGATAAAATAGTAGATTTAGCGACGGCACGCTAATATTGTTTATTGTTTTTAATTGGTATTTATGTTTATGTTGTAGCGGCGACACGCTTGTGAAACAATAATAATTAGTGGCATTAACTGAAATAAACAAGAATGTATAGCTCCAAGACTTACGATCTTATGTTACAGATAGCCACTTATTATTATTAGTTTTGTTGAAAAATGTTATAAAAGAAGGCAAGTTTGGCAAAATTGGCGCTTGATTTATATTTGTTTTGATTGCTGAAAGCGCGCTTGTGTGCGCGCGTTCGTGTGTGTGTGTGTGTGTGTGTGTGGTATGTGCTTGCGCTAGGATTAGCGCAAAAGCTTTCGCCAAAATCGTTAGCACGTTCACAAACCAGTATTTCGTCCTCGCTGCTTCGTTGTCAATATCCAGAGGATATGGTTGTGGAAAAAATTTTGATTTTATGTTTGGTTGTGAACCAAACTAAAGTAAAGTAAAGTGCGGAAAATTGTCAAGTGGAAAAGCACTGTGCACTGAGCGTGCGTCTGAGCGTCGACACGCTGCTAGTTGCGCTTGCTCGCCAATTGTATGCACAAAATTCCGCAATATTCCACCGAGGGGTATATGATGGGGGTGTATATTGTATATATGTATGTTGATAAATTTGTATATATGAGAATAGATATGAATATGGATGTATGTGTGTGTGTGCTGTAGCTGTTGCTGCTGCAGCTATTTTGGATTTTTGATTTCTTTGCTTTGTTTTGGGATGAGCGTCTCTTTTGTTGGAGCGCGTGTGTGTATGTGTGTGTGTGCGCTTAATATGTGTGTGAGCGTGAGCGCGTCGCTTGACTGGCGCTTGACTGGCAGCAGTTGCGCGACAGCAACTATCTAATATATATTATATGATGCTCACGCACAATGCAATAAAATTTACACACTTGTTATGGACTATATATGATTTGATCGGATATGGTTACCTTTGTGTACGATTGATGTTGTTAGACTTAATACCTTGTATATGTAGTTCTTGGATGTATGTTGTATTGTTGTTGTATTGTTGTTGTTGTTGTTGTTGGTTTAGTGTATATAGTTAATTATAGTTAATAATATTTATATGTTAATTTTTATGCTTATTTAGGATAGTAAATTGCTCTCTTTGCTAGCTGTGTGATAATTGAGTAGTAGTAGGAGAGAGAGAGGAAGAAAATTGTCCGTAGACGGACAGTTGGTAGCATATGTACATATGTATACACTGTATGTAGATATGTATGCTAATAGTATATATGTATATATTTATTTGTGTAATTGAAAATATATGATAGAGCTATTAGCAATTTTATTGTTTGATAAAAAGAATTTTTGTTATTATTATTATTATTATTTGTGTAATTGTTGTGAATTGTTAATATCGAGTGTTACGATGTTTGGACGGATGTAAATTAGTTAGACACTTTTTGTTATTGCATTTGCATTTGCATTTGTTGCCTGTACTTTTGCATGGATCGGCGTGGCGTCACTTTGCATATGCAATTGTATGCGTGCGCTTGTGTCCGAGCTAGTGTGTGTGTGTGTGTGTGTGCACACGAGCGCCAGTGTGTATGCAACACCAGACAGCTTGGCGTCGCGTCACTTTTCTTTGTGTCAATATGAACAAAGAGGCACTCACAGCTCGCTACACAAATGGGACAGCCTGTACCCACAACTATGGACTTTCACCGACACTATGCATATATGTATATGTATATATATATATATATATATATACGAACTGATCGCGTATTGAACCGTAGGAATTACTATTTATAAATCAACTCATTTATAAAATTGTACACCAAATTCCTATTTTATATTCGCATTGACTTTTGCGTTTTGCGTCGCCGAACAACTATTTTCAATTACAAATTTAAATTCAACTCAAATTCAAATTAACTATCAAAAAACTGTCCGCGACCACGTCCGCTACGACAAAATTAACACGTCCTTCTCCTTTCTGGTTCGAGAATCGAATGGGAAGCCGGGTCGGATGGGACGAACTGAGAGGCGGCACATGCTTGGGACGCCGAGCACCCGCATCGCCAACAGACAGAGAGAGAGAGAGAGTGGGAGAGTGAGAGTGCTCGCAATGTGGACGGAGGGGGGGCGGCGAGGTATGGCGAGGCAGCATTGTGATGGGTGCCTGCTAGCAGCATACTTCGCTACCTGCTCCAACCAATCGCGACAAAGGGCACACACTCCCATTTGATCTCACTTACA
>NW_026998427.1:0-2355 GCF_035044405.1 Drosophila montana
CTCATTTCTATATTATTTTGTTGCTTCTTTAGAAGCAAATTTATTGACATTAATCAAGCAAATGAATATCATTCATTGATATAACTTCAGCGATTAAGAATCAATTAAATTGCCTCTTTTTTTTTAATAAAAGGTTCAGTCTAGTAAATTACATAATTAATAGACTTCCGATTAAATTGCATTTACCTGGCTATTAATTTTGTGGCCCAGGCACGAAACTCATAGAACGCCTACAGAGTGGTGATAAATGCATTAACCCATTAGACGCAGCTTGCATGGACCCCGATGTAGCATATTCAGAAAACAAAGAATTAGCTAAACATCACAAAGCTATTGTAAATTTAGCTAATAAGGCTTGGGAGAGAGTCAAAGCGTCTGATAGCAGTATTAGAGAAAAAGTTGCTGCATATTTCGTTACGAACGCAATGAAATCAGAAAAGATATTCGGTATGGGTATGACTCGAAGAAATAAAAAACACCCCTAAGAGCACGGTGTACTTGCATCGGGTGGCGCATCTATTGCAACAACAATCGCATACGCTAAAAATGCCAGACAACAACTAGAGGATCATAAGCGACATAACAGCTTAATGTGTTAGCCAAGGGATTTTATCAAAAACCTTATCGAAAGGGCTACGGAATAACAACTGAGCATTCTGCAAAAAACTCCTAAGTCTAAAGAAACATCTCTCAAATATAATGAATATTTCAGAGGTGTATTTATGAGAGTTTCTCTTCCCAAACTAGTTTGGTGACTCTAGCTTATATTACTTACCGAAATTATTTCAAAAATAGGATTTCGATATCGATTTTAATCGATTACTTGGTAACGGAACAAGTTATCTAATATCGGAAACAAACTCGATCCGCGCGGGCAGTAGGAGGACCTACAGTCCAAGTCTCTAGCCCAAGTCTCAAGTCTCTAGGTTCTGAGATCCTTGCGTTCATACATACGGACGGATGGACAGGCAGACGGACATGGCTAGATCGACTAGGCTGTTGATGCTGATCAAGAATATATACACACTATGGGGTCGGAGATGCTTCCTTCTGCCTGTTACATACATTTGCACAAATACATTATAACCTTTTTACCCATTTTAATGGTATGGGTTCAGGGTATAAAAATGAGTGTGGTATTATAAATCATCAGCTGGAGGTGGAACACACTGGTAGCTTATATTAAAAATGGAAGAGAGTATGAATATTTATTATTCATTATTTAGGAAAAAACATTAAATACAACTATAAGCTGGTTCAACGTTTTAACAGCTATAACTGTGGACAACTCTCTTTACAGTTTTTATTAACACAATAATAAACGCTGCGGTGTATATCAAGGAAAGCTCTGAAAATGTTTTGGGCACAAAGAATTACTCCATATGATAGATACTGCACTTGTCATGGAGGATGAGCAAAATTGCATATTACTCAACGGAAAGCTATTGCTCCATTACTAAAATCGACAGAAAACTCTTATATTTCCTCTAAGGCGCGGAGTATCTCTACCATATTTTGTTAAGCTAAAAAAGAATGAAGACCCCACTTCTCAAATGCTGTTCCTTAAAAATGTTCCTTCAAAAATAATTCCATTGAAATATATACTGGAGGCAGGCCTACAAAATTAGTGCAGCTTAGAGTATTATTTCAACATTAAGAATCGCTCGAGCTGTTTGAAAAAATTATTTCCACATCAAGAATCACTTGAGATGTTTGAAAAACTAATCGTTGAAGACTCCACTTAACAAAATGATGCTCCTCAAAAATACTGCCTGAAAAATAATTC
Source organism: Drosophila montana (assembly GCF_035044405.1). Lineage (NCBI taxonomy): Eukaryota > Metazoa > Arthropoda > Insecta > Diptera > Drosophilidae > Drosophila > Drosophila montana. The sequence continues at coordinate 1,787 of NW_026998427.1, forward strand.
CAGCGTTCAAAGGCAGGACTATAAAGTCAGTTGAGCAAAGAGTATTACTTCATTAAGTAAGAAACTATGGCAGCATCATCATCTTCATCCTCAAAGTTGTACCAAGGGGCCACCCTCGTCGAAGCTCCCAGACAGCTGGAGCATCAGCATCAGCAGCAGCAGCAAAAGCTGCAGCAGCAACCGCTGCCTAAATAGACTTTCTTCAAAACACTGCGCACGCATGTTTTCCATGATCGTTTTTTTAACGCGCTTTGTCTTTTTAACGTAACCCTCGCCCTCAAGTTTCAAAAAATAAATTTTCGGTCGAAGCGCTATAAATTCTTTCATTATTTTACCATTATTCCCATCTTTCATCATGCCTAAGACTTTTAAATTGAGTATCTTAAGGGAACATTTATAGGTAAGATCATCAGAATATTCAGATGTGTCGAATTTCATTTCCATATCATCTGTAATATCTGCAAAGAAATCTTCTGTCTTGATTGTATATATAAAGGAATCAGTATCCATATAATTTAATGCTAGATTAGTTGTAAATTTTGGTAGCATATAATTCTAAAGAAAATCGT